>NW_025943366.1:0-4043 GCF_000764305.2 Hyalella azteca | reverse complement strand
AAGGGCTGAGGGCAAGTGTAAAGCTGGAAGTAGGTGTAGGGTTAGGAATGAGGGAAGAGGTGGGGGAGGGCGTATTGGAAGAGGTGGGGGAGGGCGAATGGGAAGAGGCAGGGGTACAGTTATCTGTAAGGGAGGAGGGGTGGCCAGCACCCCCGAGCACGTGACCCACCGTTTTAGGTTTTTCTTTCATGGCTGCGTTAATTTTATTTTCGATTTCTTTGAAGTTCTTGTAAATACTCATAACACAGTTTTTACAATCATAAGAAACTCTGGATTGAAGGAGCCGAACGAGACAATATAGCGGCAAAGCACTACATTTTAAATGAATGAATGACTGACATTTGCTGCACTGAAGTACAAGTGTCTCATCACAGAGCTCCTTGCAAATTGCGCACAAACTCCTGATAGTGGGTTGCGTCACAAGACATTTAGCCATCTTACCCGGATTTTTTTGTAGTGTTTTGCTATTACACTGAATATTTTGAATATATATTTACACTGAAGGTTGAAATTACTACACCGAGTATTTGAAAACACTACACTGAATGTTTGAAAATATTGTAATGAGTACTTGAAAACACTACGGCGAATATTGAAAATTGAATATTGAAAATTGAATATTGAAAATATCACACTGAATATTTGGAATCCTACACTGAGTATTTGAAAATATCGCTGTGAACACTGAGCTATGCCTTTGGCCACAAAGCTTTGTCTAACGTCCTGGAGGCTCGACAGGATGTCAGTCATAAATACCATGCATAACTTGTAGGCTGACCAGTGTCGCTTCACTCTCCTAGCTTCGCTGCTTCACTCGCCTTCACTGCTTCACACACCAATTACTGCTTTATTCTATTATTTATCTATTTCACTGGTTTATTGCGAAAAACTCGACACTCTGCTTCACTACTTCACTTAGTGAATTTTACAGTTTTACTCTTCAGAACTGTTAACGCTTTTTTACCGAGTTCTATTTATATGTAAAGGAATAATTTCCTCCTGAACACTTCCACACTGATTAATTATATTTACTGACTTCCCTGATATCCCGCCGAAACACTGAAAAACACTTGGGCCCAAGCTGTACACATTTACAACTGGCCGACAAAGAAAAATAACCGTCACACACGATTATCTCAGCTCACGCAACAGTTCCAGAGAGAGCGGACACGTGCTTTCTCGACCGCGTCTGACAGGGAAGTCTCCCGCCCAGCGGGAGTCAGCCGGGATCACGCCCAGCGTGAGTCACTCCCGCCTCACAAGCGCAAAACCAAACACTTCACTCGCGCAACTGTAAACAGTTATTAGAACAGTGGTTACTTAATTTTAACACATAGCATTTTGAAGGCGATTGCCTTACAATTATCAAATGATAATTGCATAAAAAGGTGTTACTAAAACTCACTTGGTGATACACACAGAAGATGGTGATGCAAAGTAGTCACCAGATGAGCTGCGCAGCAGCTTGGGCGGGTGCGTATCAGCGATTGAGAGAGCATGCAGGCTGCGCCTACACCGCGGCGCCGCTCAAGGTCAACGGAAGGAAAGCTGGCGATGGCGGAAATCTATTCCGCAGAGCTTTCATCCTTTTTCTTTACTGATACGATTAAATTCGAGGAAGAAACAATCCAAAAGATCAAATAGAGCTTTCAACATGTTAATAGCAAACAGCCTAAAACGGAGTTTGCTCTAATTGTAGCGGTAGCGCTGTAGCGGCAAAACCTCGTATCGCTACTTAAATATGTAGCGGGCGCTTCCGCTTCCGCTACATTGCCTTAAATGTAGCGTCGCGACCGCTACCGCTACTGAAAATGTAGCGGCCGCTACATGTAGCGCGCTACTGCTTACCTCTGGTCGTCGCGACAGACGCCCACGGCAGCACCAGCTACCCAGCTTGAATATGCACGGTGCTCACCCATTGATGATCCCATGAAGTTTTTCGGCGCTGACACTTGGCCACGTTCTGGGTGTTGGGAAATGCAGACAACGTAAACCAGCACCAGCTACCCAGCTTTAATATGCGCGGTGCTCACCCATTGATGATCCCATGAAGTTTTTCGGCGCTGACACTTGGCCACGTTCTGGGTGTTGGGAAATGCAGACAACGTAAACTCGTGTCGTGAACATTAGGAATGTTGAGAGTTAAGACATCTTATATCTAAGGTGGTCGTTTTCGGGAAGTTGTGAATTGAAGACACATTAATCTTGTGCCACAAGTCATTCCCATCCCCTTGTGCCACAACCAAAGACACATTAATCCATTGCGTGGTGGTCACGTTCGGAATGTTGAGAACTAAAGACACATTAATCCAATGCGTGGTGGTCACGTTCGGAATGTTGAGAACTAAAGACACATTAATTCAATGCATGGTGGTCACGTTCGGAATGTTGAGAACTGAAGACACATTAATCCAATGCATGGTGGTCACGTTCGGAATGTTGAGAACTAAAGGATTCTTGGTCCAACACTTGGCGTATCTATCTTCGTGTTTAGCCAGGGTATTTGTTGTACAGAATGTATTAAGAGTGTATTGGCAATAATATTGTCATGAATTTATAACAGAGGAGATGTCAATAGCAGAAAAGGGGATAATACTTCACGAACAGCAACGTGGTGAATAATGGCCACGTAGATTGCAGATGAATCAGTCAGACATAAATAATGATAATAGATAAGGTCAAGAGATTGCAATGGATGCGAAGTTATACACCGCGATCAGTTGTATGATGCACATAAATTAGATGATTGGAGAGTTGCAATGCATGGTAGCATCCTATCTCAAGATAGCAACATCGGTTTCTTCAATAATAGAGAACTTAGGTGCAAATCTCGAATATTACTTTTTATTTTGGTTGACAGAATAACACACGTTTATTGGCGAAGTAGGAACTCAAGGTATCGTTGTAGAACTTCGCTTAACGCCTAAACTATATATAGAGGTCTAACAGGTACTGACAGTTGTAGGCTGTCATTCAGAACAACATAGCAACCACTGGCCACTAAATAGTTTCACTAAATGAGTGAGTGAGTGATCTAATTTCTTTTTTTAGTCTAAATCATATCGTGGGGAAACACATACATTGGTTATTGGAACTGATATATACTGACATTTCTTTTGACTTGCCTCTCATTTTTCTTGTGTACAGCAAATTCTTCGAAGCAATATAAATCTAGCAGAGAATATACAAGAGGCGATAACTATATAAGCTAGATTGATGAAAGATGTTCAGAAAAATAACATTCAACTTGACAGTATACGAGTACAATGTACAAGGCTATACGCTAGATACAATTTTTCTATCAAGGTTAGCCCATAATTAGTCAGATCTAGCACGGAAAAAGCTAAGTTGGGAATATTGAATTCATCACATGTACAGTTTACAGCTGCCATAACGACAGTTAGTACGTTACGGCCCCGGGAATAACATTATGCTAACAACAATGATTCAGAAAAACGGTCATTTAGCTTATTCGGCCTGAGGATCTTCATGGTATCTCCTGTGACTATGCGACGCTCGAACCTTTGGAAGGACAATGAAGTAAAAATTTAAGATTTTGCCGACCATGGTTGTCATGTCCTTACTGCAAAAGAGGTAGAGTAATGGGGTGAAACCATCATAATGAAAAGACTCATGAGTCAACCAGCCTTCGTGAACTAGAAGGATGAAAATCATTAATCAAACAGGTACGTGTGCGGCTGCTTACATTTGGTTTTCACTGCACCTGCACCAACAAGTCAAAGGCCTATAAAATCAGAGCCACAAGCAAACTTCGTAACAGAGCAGCAAGAGCCGTTGAACAGCCCGCAGACCCTGTCTTTCCTCAACAGCCCCAGTGCAAAGAGTCCTTGAACAGCCCGCAGACCCTGTCGTCCAGCCGTATTATCAAAACTTCGTAACTTTTTGTACTTCCGACAAAAAAGTTACGTGTTACGTAAGTACACCCTAATTTTGGCATTATCAAAACATTCGTACGTAAGACTTGGCTAAAAGCGTACTATCAAAACCACCTGGCCAACTGACCAATCAGAGGCTTTGGATTT
>NW_025943365.1:0-1003 GCF_000764305.2 Hyalella azteca | reverse complement strand
ACGTAAGGTGCACATCGAGCTGATCGTAAACAGAGCAGGGATGTCTTTTAAGGGCAAGGTATTAGTAATACGGCCTCATGAGCCCCGTGTCCATGGTCATATAATGACTACTGTTCGAACAAATGATGACTGCTCTCGTTAGTTAGTGCCATCGTAACCTCGAGAGCAATCATTCTTCAATTGCACATTCGTGTGCTCCTAAGAAACTACGATCGCATTTATGCGAAGGATCTTCAGATGATCGTCCGAATGTTTGTTGTACGCGTAGAAACAAGTGATGTGTATAATTAGTTGATTAGCGTCAGTTATGGAGGCTTAACGCAAAGCTTTTTGCTTTTACAGTGAAACTTTTACTTTTAAATTACTGCCACAGGCACTGATCCATTTCGAGGCTACTCCAGCAAAGAACACTGAAATTTCAGGCATTGAACTAAAATTATGTTGTGGTAACTATAATGCCTACATAATGAATAATTTATAAAATAGAAAAACATGAAAATTAATATCGATCAGTAAAGAAATCAGAAACAATTTAAAATTCAATTTCTCACTCGGATACGAAATTATGACACAAATTCTAATATTTTGTTTCCCCACCACCAGAAAAACATTCCAATATGAGACTTTCATAGTTGCGCTTGGTTTGTCCAAAACCACCATAGAAAATACAAACCAATCCTCATTGAAACTCATTAAAATATTAAACAAGTATTTCGAAGCATTCTAAATAAAACTTAATTACCTTTTGTAGGATCTATCGTTAACCGTTTTTAAACAAAATCAATGAAATTATGCAGCATCTAACACAAATCATTACACGAGATAAATGTGATGAAAATCTTTGTCCTACATAAGACCGCAAGTCTGGTCGCATCACCAGGGGCCATACTTTCAAAACTCGCTAAGTGAACGTAAGTACTTACGCTCTATTTTCTTGTCTATGATTGGTGGATGTTGCTTGAAAGGCAGTCAATGATTGGCGGATGAACTTACGATCTCTTAA
>NW_025943364.1:763-3263 GCF_000764305.2 Hyalella azteca | reverse complement strand
CTAACCTCTGTGGTGGATCACCTAGCAATGACAAGTTACATGACGGATCTACACGAGGTGACGTAATAGTTCACTCAAAAAGCAAAATGACAAAACCCGTAGCCTAACTATGAAATTATTACATTGAAAGGCTATCCCTAACAACTTGCTTAGTACCTATAAATCTCACACCAGCTCCACAAGCAAATTAACAAACAATCAAATCTTGATTGAAAATATTTTCTTAAACATACACTAAGCTTGAGTTACTTTTTTGAGGGAAAGGGTTAATTTTAAAATTCTAAAGTGAGATGACAAAGGTGGATTGCGAAAAAAGTCCTTACGAACAAAAGATCCAGTGAAGAGACCACAAAGACTATTTGTCCAAATTGTCCCATCGTTTGCGCTATTAAGCAAGAGGAAAAATGCCGGCCGCCAGAGTGAGAGATCCATGGCAGGCCAAGAGATGAGTAGGACATGATGAATACTGTTCTGCATTAACCTGAGAGAAAAATTTTGTATCATGTCATCTTATTATTGTAAGTTGAAATGTCGTCTTGCATTTCAACTTGATATTTTTTCATTATTATTATAAATGCATTTTAGTCAAGCGGCTGTACCATTTCTGTTTCATTTGCTGTTTTTTTCTTATCTTTTTTATTCTTTCAGATCATAGAAAAAAAAGCTCATCGAACAGAAACAAAGCGAAATCCGGTGTGTGCACAACGGCCTGAAATGCTTTTGTGAAAGAGAGTACCAACCTGCCTGTGACACTGTAAAGCCAATGCCGCATTATGTAAAAGCTTAATTGTTCTTGAGTTACATTTATTAATTTTATAGGAAGTGCTAGGCCTTGTCAGCGTAGTGCCCGGGCTCACCCCAAGTCTTTAGGATGACGTTTTTTGTACGCTGACTCCTGCGTATGCTTGGGTCTGAGAGAAAATTCCTCCTAACTGCGAAACTTTCATCAATGAAGTCCCAGGTTCCCAGCGCTAACATAAGTTTTACTGCCAGGAGTGAAGAGCATCCCCATCTCCAGCATACCTGGAATCAGAGAGGGAGGCTGGCGGCCTCCTGATCCCCAGCAGAAGAAACCTCCTCAGGAACAATGTGATTTTGCCATCGACGCTGACTACCTCTACGGCCTTTTCAAAACAATTCTAAACCACGTGAGTAGCGATAGGCACATTGAAATAAATTGGCTTTTTCTTATTTTAGGCTGCGAGCTCAATAGAATAACATTCATTTCTATATTTCTTATTCCGAAAAACTAAATTTCAGGAGTTTAAATAACTTCCTTCATTTTTATCATTGTCAGCTTTATAATTTAAATAATAACAATTTATGAATATAAAAACAGCGTTGATATACTGAGTTAATGCAACATGTTNTTGGATTCTTTCTGCTAAGGTTGAAGTTTAAAATATTAAATGAGGTAATAGTATATGGATGTGACAGTTGAAGCAACATTCGAACTGAAGATTATATTGTAATATAACAATCTGCACACCTCCCAGAGGGCCGGAATAAACTCAATTAAGAAGACAAGTATTTAATAGGACATGTCGAGGGCCTCCATTTTATTCCTAACATCAAAGGAGACTAGGATACATCATTTAATAATGCTCTGCTGGAAAATTATATCCTCAATAACAAGCACTAAAACAACAAAAACTTTTTTAACAAAACTGATTCCAAAACGGCACAGTACTGCATCACTACATGTAAAAGTTCATTAACGATATTACGTTGTAGTGAACGTCTCGAAAATGTATTATTTCATTTTGTCATGAATTATAAAATGAAATGTCATGAATTATAAATTATAAAAACGCTGCATAATTATAAAAACCCTGCACATACGTCTGATGACAATATTAAAATAAAATAGAATTTCATTATTCGAAAAAGATCAACAATGTTTGTCAAATAATAATCTAGACTTTCCCCAAAGTGCAACACTGAACCCGAATGCGGATCGTAAAGACGTAAACCGATTTATTCACTTGGCATTACTTTGTTACCTAGAGCACATTAAACTGGGGTAAGAATCTAATAATAATAAGATTTATTTATTTTTGTATCTTCTTTGTGTTGTGAGGTGTTGCTATTGTAATGACAAATATGTATACTATTGTCTCATATCAAAACAAGATCTGTCATGTGGCAGCTGTGTGAGTAAAATCTTAAGTTGATAAGAAATATTCCTGTGAGATATAAAATGTAATAGTCATGTTGTCAGCTGCTACGACCTATGATATGTATGTGTTCTGTGTACTGATTTATGTAACGTTGGCAGGTATTTGGTCTGAGCTACTCTTCTAGTGGCATCCCTCAAATGTCAAGATCTAAGAAAGAAACTTGAAAAGCATCTCTCCTTGTTTGAAACACCCTCCTGATACCATTAAAGTTTTGTGGATGTCATTCTAGAATCTGTTTCTTGAACTTTGAGGCTAGAATAGTGAGGTCCCACTGTCCCACACCAACATGCTATGTGTACTGGTTAATCTAATACCCCTCT
>NW_025943364.1:0-560 GCF_000764305.2 Hyalella azteca | reverse complement strand
GTCATACGCAAGCAGAAAGAGGTCAGACTCTTGACCGTTCTTCTAGACCGTTCCTCTTGACCGTCCCTCATGACCGTTCCTCTTGACCGTCCCTCATGACCGTCCCTCTTGACCGCGCCTCTTGACCGCACCTCTTGGCCGTCCCTCTTGGCCGACCCTCTTGACCGTCACTCTTGACCGTCACTCTTGACCGTCACTCTTAACCGTCACTCTTGACCATCCCTCTTGACCACCTCTCTTGATCGTCCTTCTTGACCGTCCCTCATGTTATTGCTAATTTGCCAAATTGCCATGAGCTCCAATTACGGCTCTTAACGCAAGGGTTGCATTCACCAGCTTTGAGGTCGCTCTCATCGTGTCTAATTTTATCGTGCAGCACATATAATCATTTTAAATGTTACTTTGTTGGGGACTATTCAATAAATAAGCATTCTAACCCCAAACACGTGGCCAATGATCGCAATTAAAGGATGAAGAAGAACTGATAAATCAAGAAATATGATAACAAATGAAAGACAAATACAAGAAAACAAATATCAAAACTATAAACCGCGTGTCTT
>NW_025943363.1:258063-259872 GCF_000764305.2 Hyalella azteca | reverse complement strand
GAGAATTCCGCACAAGACTGGAGGGCCTGTCTCTTCCCTGGGAGCTGTCCTCAGCTCTTGGAGGTGGTGATGCTCCAATGAGGAAACGCACTGCTGCCATCCGTCTCCTTGGTCAATATCTGCTTAGCTGCAATGTGGTGACCAGGCTGTGAATAAAAAAGCCTAATTTTAATTTTCTTTTCACAATTTACTGCCACACTGGCTGTGAAAGTGCTAGCTAAGAGGTAAAGAGATCTAGAAGTCAAGTGAAGTGTCCAAAACCCCCAGTTGTGCTCAGGCTGGGAGGTGTGCTACCTGCATACCCGAAGCCTTCAAATCAAATTATAAAAAAAAAAAATTTGGAACTAAACAGGTCCAAGAACGCATACTTATGATCATTGTGGCACGCCACTCACTGGCACTGCGCACTGATGCCCACTGGCCACTGCCCAGTATGATGCTGTTCCGTTATTACTGACTGTTAACTGACACGTCGCGGTCTACCTACTAGAAAATCTCTGATCCATTGCAGTACGTTTGCCTTTTGCAGTACCGGGTGGCGGCTGGCGGGTTCTACCCGGCCGCCTGCACAACCGTCCGACAGTGGAACGACACACAGTCCAAGGTCCGACAGGCGACAGCGATAAAGTTCTGAAAGCAATTCTAATTTCTTTGCAAGAAACAAATTGGTTTGTCAATCACTCTGTCTCCTGGAGTGGCACCACATCCTTTCTTCACCGCTTTGCAATCTGAACTGAAATACTTGAAAAAAATTCTAAATTAATAGGTTAATTAGGTGAATAGTATTTCTGGAGAGTGGGGAGTGGAGACTGGGTCTCAGGGTCTGGAGAATGGAGATACTGGGCTCAGTGGGCTGATCTGTAGACTGTAATGCAATTTGCTTGTAATTATAATGAAAAAAAAAACATTTACTTGACCAGAATTCTAGAAGAAAGTGATAACAAATAACAATTACTTTGCAAAAAATACTCAGTTATTATTAGACAGTTCAGAATGATGATATAATTTTGTATCTTACAGTTTATTTCTTAGGTACTCATTGTCTTTAGCTTTAGACACATATTTCACTTGAAAATTATTCTCACTAGTCACTAGTCAGTAGTCACTACTTTATACTTAGCCTATGGCCCTATATTGTGTGATTGTCACTCTGACTCACTCAGACCAAAATCCAAATAATGGGAAAAAGTAGTGAGTGAATGTGAATACAACTAAAATGAGTGACCTGACCTGGCAGCCTGGCTGACCATATTATTACCACGTTTTTCTTAGCTCGCTTTCGTGTCTGTGATGATCAAATCTTGCAATCGCTATTTCACCAACTTTCCCATTAGCTAGCGCTCTGAAACTTTTAGGGAAGCTCAGCTCCCGATAACAATACAATAATCAATAATTTGTTGCATGATTCCAGGCGTATAAACTCTAAAGGAACTCACAAGCAGGGGTTGGAACCTTTAATGCACGTCATCCTCGAGAGCTTATTCGTGTTTAGACCTGTCTCTTATACACATCTAGATGTGTATAAGAGACAGGCTTCTTTGTACACAATTATTTATATATGTTCAGCCAGCACGTCAACAACATTACTCTCAGCGATCTTCTTACAGCTCAACGACCGCATTGCCTCTGACCCCTTCTACCTCTCTCCTAAAAAAAGAGCCACTAGTCAATGCGCGGGGAATGTACGGGAAAAATAAAATGAGAGTCAAATGTGATATCTGAAATAGAAATAAATAGATGCAGTCGCACACACAGTCTTGACACAGCTACAGTGATGCATGTCGAGATCAAAGGATGTGAGCGCTAACG